>NC_046376.1:12280316-12303995 GCF_011125445.2 Fundulus heteroclitus
GTGCTACCACCTTTCATTTGTTTTAAATGAAAGCAAAATAAGGAGAAAAAACATGATAAAACCCAATGAACTTTGTGTTTCATTATGATATTATTGTAATATTTAAAAAAAAATCAGAACAAATCTTCCCCTAAACAATTACAAATTATTTTGGAATTGAAAATATTCTGGAATTGAGGTCAGGGGCCACATAAAATAATTTCAGGGGCTACAAATGGCCCCTGGCCCAATCTTTGGGCACCCCTAGTATAAACCTATGAGTCAGAATTTCCTTTAAAAATAATCAAATACGCTTTAGATAAAGTTTATTACTTTAAATGATCAGCTTTTCTATTCCTTCGCTATATTGTTTTAATCGACATCAATATTTACCCTGAGAACAAACTCTCAACACCTACACATATGATCTACTTTTAATTTTTTGTTCATTATTCACACATTTAAAAGAAATTAATTTTTCACAGATTATTTACCTGTAATCCATATAGCAGCATAATAATGTTTGTATGGTTCTGAGGAAAGCTTGGCCGCTATCACACAGTATCGTGACCGGTCAGACAGATTTATGATGCGCCCATCCCCCACTGTCAACGCACATGCAGTACAGTTTATACCAGTGACAGTCAACACCAGATGGAAGTGGTAAGATAAAATCTCATCAGTCGGCAGCGAGAGAGAGAGAGAGAGAGAGAGAGAGAGAGAAAAGTTGTTTGGGTAAGCTAAAGTGGTCTGAGTTTGTTTGCCGTTTATTTTGGAGCTCTGGAAAATCATTTTCTGTTTTCATGAGTGAAGGAAATGTACTGAAGCTGGTCGGATGGAACATTTAAACGGGATTGTAAACAGATTCATATCGGTGCAAGTTCTGAAGACGTTTCTTCAGCTCCAACATCCACAGCAGCATTCACAATGACTTGGGGGTGATTAGAGTCAGAGAATAGTCCAAACACATACGATGATCCTCTCATAACTGAAAAACCGCGTGTTGAAATCCCTCATCTGCCGCAGAGTTGTCTAATTCTACTGAACAGCACGATCCTTGAGCCTCTTCTGAGGTCATGGATGAAACTATTACCAAAGCAGAAACAACAGTTTTTTCCCTTTATATGTACTTTTTAAAAATGTTTTTGGAGACCGCTGTTGTGTAAAAATAAATCTCACTACTCAGGTGTGTTTTTATGGACAGTTTGTGAGAAAATACATGACTGGATACCGTCGTTTAAGACACACGTCTGTTGTTCACATTGTTGCAACTTTGTTTCTGAAGCACTCTCTTAGTATCCACCACATGAGGTCCCTAGTTCCTGAAAAGGCCTTGTCTGCTCTGATTTGTCAGAAAAAATTATGTGGTGGACCATCTGTTCTCTGTTCAAAGGGTCTCAAAATAGTCACCATGCAGGCATTATGCAAATGTATTTGATGACGATGTCATGACGTAAAAGGTAGCAAAGCCTGGACTACGAATTCTAGTCTCTGTAATTTAGCTCATGTTCTACATGCAGATGTCTGTTTATTCCCGTGCTTTTATCCAAAGCAATATACAAACGAGTATATAGCAATGCAGTTAATATCTAAGCTGTCAGTAAGGTATTTAGAAGGAAAACTGGTCAGGAAAGGTGCTAGGTTGATAGATTATGCTGGATAACACAAAGGAAACCTAATGAGGAGAAACAAAAAACATTCTCAATTAAACCTTAAAGAGACTTGGTCAGTGTTTTTTTTTAATGTGTATCTGGAGGAAAGAGACTAGTTACAAGTTATTTTTTTTCTGTGTGATTAAAAAGTCAGTACTTGGATCTTTATTGATTTTCCAGACAGAAACAACACACATTAAAAAGATTAAAAGACAAAACAACTGGATTTTTTTCCGAAGTTTGAAGACGTTTTAGCTTCCCATCCAGAAAGTTTTCTCAATTCAAATGTCTGGAGTAGTGTGGAGTTTCAAGCTTTATATCATTGCCCAAAAAGGCCTTGTTATGGCTTAGATAACATGCAAACTAAACCGAAACTGGTCCACCTCTTTGCAATGGGGAGTCGTTAGGGTCATCGTTGGCCTGGTTTACAGGGGAGATTCTGTGATCACCTGCATGGAGGTGAGGATTGAGGTGAGCTTTCTGGATGGGAAGCGAAACATCTTCAAACTTTGGAAAAATATCCAGTTGTTTTGTTTTTTAACCTTTTTTTGGAATGATCATCACCTGGATGACTGAGAATCTTCACCAGCAACACACATTAAATGACAGAAACAAGTGATTATTACCAAATCGTACCAAATTCAGAACATGGATTTTACTACCAACATAAAAAAATAGAAATAAACATTTAACAGTAGGATCTTGTAATAATAACAATGTCCATTTCATGGGTTACATGTTGGTTTGCTTTGCTTTCAGTACGGGAGTGTCGGGGCAATGGCCATCACTTTGTGTCAGAGTCTTGGCCAGAACATTGGGATGAAGTGGAACAACGCACGGACCTCAGCAAGTGAGATAGCAGAAAACAAGCTTCACACACAGAGAGGCTCCGGATGATTTCACCCTTTTCACCTCATGCACTCAACAAACACCATTTTATCCCAAACCCATTTTACTTGCATCTTTTTCATCCACAAACAAACAATTTCCTACATATCAGCTTCACTGTTGCTTATCAGTTTATTCATCTTGTTAGCCAAGTATTTTGATGACTTGTGGAGATGCGTATTTAAAATTGATCAAATCCTATTTCCAATTTAATTTTACTGCATATTCTCCAGACTTCCCATCTCTAGTTATTGTGGTTCTGAACCCCATTTGGGCCGGTCGACACTTACGAATGTTGAAAGATTAGGGTTCAAACTAAAATAAGTCCTTGTGACTTCCAGCTGGTACGTTTCATTCATTGGACTCTTTTAAAACATCTCCTTAAAATAAATTATGAGAGATTAATAGACAATGTGTTTAAATAATTTACAAAGCGTCCCAAAAGCAGCTATAAAACAACATTAAAGGGAGCATCAGCCGACCAAATGTCGGTGTGAAACCTTGGGGTGACAGATGGCGGTTTCCGCTTTACAAATGACAACAACAACCAATAAAGCCTAATATAACCATCAAATAAGTTATACGCAGCAGCGTAATCACAAGGTCTTGGCAGTTTTGAATGGGTGTCTTTTAAGTCTGGATTTGAACAAGGGTAGAGTGTCAATGTTATGGACGTCTGGTGGCGGGAGAGACTCCCAGACTCATCATTATTGAAAATTCTTGCAATCTGGAGAATTGTCTTTGTGCACCCATTAAAATCCTTAAAATTGACTTAAATCCTGAAATCTCTGAACTGGTATAGAATTAGGACCTAAATAATACGTAGAAACGCAGAATAATTTTTCAGATTTCCTGGCGGTCTTTCAAGGTTTTCTGTTTTAATGGTTGTTGTTTTGTTTTTTTTTCTTTTCTGGTGCTCATGTTGGTTAATTTTTTTTAAATTTTTTTTGGTGCTCATGAATGGTAATTCTTGTGTTTTATGTTGCACGTTTTCTTTTCGTCTTTGCAGGTGACTGCAGATGTCCAGATGCCTGGGTGGGCTGCATAATGGAAGACACTGGGTAAAACAAATACATTTCACCTTACTTATTTGGTGTTTAATTGAAGCTTGAACAGGTTTTTTGCTGGAAAAGGAGACGCCAGATGACTAATTGTGAACTAAAAGCATTTACTACATAAGTGATTTGGACTGGGCTCCCCCTGACAGATGGGACAATACAGATTTGAATAATTTGAGATATATCTTACTGCAGATGGGAACATTTGTGTCAGATTGCAAAGTGATGGCACACACACCCACGGTGGGTCTGCCATTCCTGACTGGCCAAAAAAGCATTGTACTGTTTGTCTTTTAGTGTATGTCTTAATCTTCATGTGTCGGCGTGTGTGCGTTTATGTGTGTGATCACAGATTTTATCTGCCCAGAAAGTTTTCTCGCTGTAGTGTTGACGAGTACATCCAGTTCTTGCTTCAGGGCGGTGGGAGCTGCCTCTTCAACAAGCCTAATAAGGTGAGGGCGACAAGGGGAGCGATACCCATCTCTCAATAGCTTAATCTTATAGATTGTATCTATTTGTACACCTTTACCATGTCTATTTATATTTCTCCTCAGTAATGTCTTATAGATTTATGCATTTTAATTTTTTAGCTGTTGGACCCTCCTGAGTGTGGAAACGGCTTCGTGGAGCCAGGAGAAGAGTGTGACTGTGGATCCCAGGTGGTGAGTAGCCAGCTTTGCTTCACATTAACTTCATATTTTGATTTTGAAGGACATATTTTGTGAAACTGATTATTTCCTGGCTGTGGCTGCAGGAGTGTGCCCGCAGTGGAGGAGCCTGCTGCAAAAAGTGTACCCTTACCCACGACGCCATGTGCAGTAACGGACTCTGCTGCAGCGGCTGTAAAGTAAGTCGAACAAGAATCCAAATAGCTGAATTTCTGAGAATTTGGTGTTTGGTGAGCAAATATGATGCTAGAAAAGGCCCAAGTATAATTATTAATCTAACATTTGCGATATATAAATTTAAACACTATGTTGCTTCCACGTTTTCCCCACATGTCCCTTTATCTGATGGACTTGCCCTGCAAAAAGCCTTTTGTAAACTATACAAATTTTAATGCTGCAAGTCAATGACTCGATGCAGTCTGCTGGGTTTCCTTAGATGCTCTGCTATACCACCTGGTGGTAGATTAAAAAACATCTCGGTGACTTCCATCCAGACAGATGAAGCCTGACATAGGCATTGGTGGAAATGTGAAGAGACAAATGCCCAGAAAAAAGTTTTCACAGATGTTTCTCAAAGCTGAGGAATGTATAACCACGACCCGATCAGTCAGTGTTTGAACCACATAGCTTATTTTCCATCAAGATTTTTGTTTTTTTGCTAAACCTACACATAGTGAGATTTGATTAAGATAAAAAAAGTTTACTTTAGGGAGGCAAAAATATTTTCTTAGGATTGATGCTATATACCGATGAGGCTCGTTTGTGATATAAAGCATCCCTTCTAAAAAAAAAAAATCTTCAAGCAGGTATTATGCATGCTTTTCATTAAGCCTGTAGATCTGTTTCAAAAAAATAATGGTCTGATATGATCTAATATTCCAGTAAATTAATAGCTGTGAGTGTAAAATCATATTTAACAGAAAGGCTTGAAAACACCAGTATGATTCTTTTTAAAATAATGCGCTAATTTATTAAAAGGCAGCTGTAAATAGATATTCTCCTCTTACCCGGACCCCACATTTTTAACCGCCAGTATTAATGACTAATTGCATTTTTCAGCAACTTTGGATCTCTTTTTTCTTTTGCCTCCCAGTATGAGCTGAGAGGTGTTGTCTGTCGAGAGGCCGTGAACGACTGTGATATTCCCGAAACCTGCACAGGAGACTCCAGCCAGGTGAGAACGTCTGTGGAAAACACCGGAGAAAACTGACACGTCCTGTGGGAGTATCTGTTATTTATCACATTCTGTCCGCTGACAGTGCCCTCACAATGTCCACCGGCTGGATGGTTACATGTGTGATAACAGCCAGGTAAGACCAATCCTTGCTTGTTTCTAGCTCCATGCTAACGCGGGGGGGGGGGGCGCGTCTTGTTTTACCTGTCCTGTTCATCCTCCCTAGGGACGCTGTTATGGTGGACGCTGCAGGACCCGTGATGGGCAGTGCAAAGGACTCTGGGGCTATAGTGTGTATATATATATATATATTGAAAAAAAAACCCCGGAAACAATCATCTCTTCTTGTAAAATACAAACATGTTTTATATTTACATTTATTCTCTGATCGCCACAGATTCAGCTGACAGGTTCTGTTATGAGAAGCTAAATGCCGAAGGGACCGAGAAGGGAAACTGCGGTCGGGGCCCTGAAGGGAAAGGCTGGCTGCAGTGCAACAAGCCGTGAGTTAAACCAGTAACGGAGTTCTGAGCTGGGTACCCAAAGCACAGCCTGCTCTTTGTAACCAGAGTCCGATGCTTGTATTTATGCCCTCCAATCTCCTCGCCTCAGGGACGTGTTGTGTGGCTTCCTTTTCTGCGCAAATGTCACAACAAAGCCAAAATTTGGGGATCTGCAGGGTGAGGTGACCAGCTTTACCCTCTACCACCAGAACAAGTACCTGGACTGCAGGTGAGCCGCTGAGAAACGTCCCGTCTGCAGCATTTAGCAGAGCAGAGAGGTGTTGTAATTCCATCTCTCTTCTCTTAATTATGGGACACTTTGGATGCTGCGCTCAGAGGTGGTCATGCTTTGCTAGAGGATGGCTCGGATATGGGCTACGTAGAGGATGGGACACCCTGCGGCCCCAGCATGATGTGCTTGGAGAGACGGTGCCTCCCTGTTGCAGCTTTTAACCTCAGCATATGTCCGGGATCTAAATTTGGACACATTTGCTCTGACCATGGGGTAAAGTCACTTGAAAACAGTCTGCCTCGTTTACAGATCTGTCAGGAGAGAGAAAAACATGTTTGAAGGGAAACTGAGAATTTTCTGGCATCAAAAAGCCTGTTCAGACTAAAATGATCAGGTCTTAAGCGGTTAAGCAAACTACATTTGTGTTATTTTCCATACATATGTGTATAGTTTTTAAATTGTATTGTATTAGTGTCGGCACCAGTGGTGCCAGTTATGGAGGGAGAAACAAGCAACCAGCTCTATTCCCTCTACCTTGTAAACAGCATAGATGAACAACGCCGACCGCTGATTTGATGGCCAAATGCTGTGCTTCAGTTTTGAATATTTTAGATCGTTAGATAAAATATGAATTGTACTGACTCTGCAAAGTGCCTCGAGAGCACGTGTTGTTAGCTGCCAACCAGCTGCTAAGTCTTGCTTCTCACTTGCAGACCTGCAGCAACGAGGTGAAGTGTATCTGTGACAGGGACTACACCGGCAAGGACTGCAGCGTTTTCGATCCCATCCCTGAGCCCACCGTCCCAACAGGCCCGGAGAAGAAAGGTCTGTGGCGGCCCTCAAACCTTTCCATCTCCCTCTTTCTCTGTCTGCCTCTCATGATGTTACCTCCTCCTGTCTCTTTGCGTCGTCTGTGTACCTTCCTCCTGCGCTGAAACGCAAAGGAGCATCCCTCGCTCGAACCCTGTGGTGTCTTCCTTCACCGCTGAGTCTGGCTGTTTATATTGCAGGTGTGTGTCGAGCAAACGTGTCGACACAGTTTGTTTGGGAATATGTGTGGTTTCTAAGAGGCGCTTTGTGTTTTTTTCCGGGCACTGCTTGTTTTTAAGTGTCTCTCGCTTTCTTGCAGTCCAGCCAGTGAGACAGAGAAATTAAGCAGCTACTCTTTTTAGGGCCAAAGCAGCCACCCCTGAGAGAGAGGGTGTCCAGCTGAGAGGGTCAATGAGAACAAAGTAATACAACTCGCTCTCCTTTGAATTCTCTTTGTGTAACTGTTGTCTCCCTTGACCTCCCTTGCTCACCTGCCACCCAACATGATGGCCTCCCCCCCCCCCCCGTCTCCCCATCATCTCTCCATATCTGTCTGCAAGTATCTCACCATCTGCCTCTCTCTCTCTCTCTAGTCGATGTCGTTGATGTACCGTGTTGACGCTGTCTTCTGACGTGTGTTTTTTAGTGGTGTTGTTTTTGTTTCTGCCCCTCCTCTTCCTCCGCACCCTTCTTCCTCCCCTCCTTCCTCTGTGCAGGTCCCAGTGGCACCAATATCATAATAGGGTCCATCGCAGGTGCTATTCTCCTGGCAGCTATAGTCCTAGGGGGAACAGGATGGGGATTTAAGTAAGAGTTCTAGCATGCCTTTGTGTACCTGTCTGCTTCTACCTCAAGAACACCCCCCCCATCCACCCCTCCCACGACCACCAGTCTGAAATAGGTGCATCTCATTGCCCAGTAACTGGGAGGGGTTAAACTCTGACGCGCTAACGCTTTAATGCTTCAGGATTTGAGATCAAATCATCACAGAGATTGTTTTGCTCACTTTTACCCTCCCCGTAATCCACTTTCTAGCTCAGTAAGTGATTTTTCTGCCAGGATCTGTTAGAATCAATCGGATTTACACCACTGGTGCCACATCTGGAAGCTTCCCTTACTATTTTTTTTTTGTGTTTTCCTTCTCTGACTTACTTTACCTTGCAAAAGTTCTGAAACAATCCCCAAATTTATCTTATCTATACTTTGCTTCCTCGGAGAAAGACTTTCTTTTAATCCTCAAAAGTGGTCTCTATCAATAGTTCACTGGAAGACAGTTTGAAAGGAAAGTAAAAAGAAAGGAAACCCAAAAAAGAAATTTGGGATGGCTCAACCTTTTGCACGGTATCGTACATGTCGGCTTAACCAAAAGCAATCTTTTTTCCACTCCTATTTTTATTACCTTGTTTAGGCCCCTGTTATTTATTTATTTTTCCCCTCAGTAGGCCTCATATTAACCCTAAATCCCCTCACTGAAGTGCAACATATCGCCTCTGCATGCTTGCTGTTATAAGGGCCGACCTAAAAGGACTACTCTTACTGGCTGATAGAGTGCATTGTCCGTTGAAAGGTTTTGATCAGTGCTTGCTGTCGGTCCTTTTAGGGTCGGTGACACAGTGCTGGCCACATTTATTAGCCCTCCTGGTGAAGATGCAAAGCAAGTCTTGAAGACATTTCTTTTTTTTACAGTATGATAACATCTTGTTCAATGTTTTGGAAAGAAGTTTTAAAAAAAAATGCAACCTTTTGTACAAATTTAAGTACATTTGCTTAGTTTGATTGGACTCCCTTTTGCCGGTTGTACAGCACTGAGAGTGAGACCCACAGCATCACAGCTCCTCCACCATACTTAACAGTGGGCATGAGGTCTTTTTCCACGTATGCATCCTTCGTTTCAGACCAACCTAAAGTCTCAGCCTTTTCCTCTTGACCAGTGCAAATGATTCCGGTTAAAGCCTGGGAAACATTTAGCCAACTCTGCATGTTTACAAGAATAAAGGTCAGGCAGAAAAGGCGTTTTCCCTGACTAATAATTGGCAATTAATGGTTGGTATGGAGACTTGGTAACCCCAAGACCAAAGACCTCTCCCACAAAGCTTTGTTTAATGGTGGTAATTAGAAGTTTAAAGAAACTTTGATTAATTTAAGGGGTTCGTATTTGATTTTAAAGGGACTGTTTTGAATATCACAACTTTAGCACCGGAGGCTTTCTTAAAAACTATTATTTCCTACCATGGGACTTGTCTCCTCTCCTAATGATTGTACTGAAATGTGGCCGGCGCTGTACGTGTAGGCGTCTGTTAATGTGTGCATGGACAAGTTTCCTGTTAGTGAGACGTATTAACAGTTTTTGGTGGCGCTCAGGCAGTGGTGCTGCATCTGATCTCACCACTTTAATCTGACACAAGATCAACATTTCTGGAACACTGTCAGATGAATATTAGACTGAATAACCACTGGCAGATTTTTGCTTTGTATTTAAATCTAACAGTGTCATTCAGCATAGCCAATTTGACGTTTTAATCCCCCTTTTTTTGCAATGTAAAATCTTTTTTTACAAGAATACTGTGTCTTCTTCTTGTGTAGTTAGTCATCATGCTTCTTCATTTTGCCCTAGTTTATGCAATGTTCTTACAATCTAAACAACCACTGCAGAAACAACTATATTTGATGTACTTTTCCTTGCTGACTCAGTGTTCTGACTTTTTGTCTCCTTTCTTGGCGTGCCTCTGTGATGCAGGAACATTCGAAGAGGAAGGTACAATCTTGCAGTGCCATAAACATGTTATATTCTGTCTCTAAGCATTGCAGAAGGACCTCTTTTCATGAAACCTTACACTAGATTATCTCAAACCATCTAAAAGTCAACATTTCCCTTAGTTTTGACGATATTATTCAGATTTTTCCCCCGAGGTTTATCTCCCTGCTGCTCAGTGCTGAATGTTCTAATCTTTTTAGAGAACTACTTATGCAAGCCCCTAGAACTAGAACCTATGCCAGACTGTAATGCTGAATTTGTACATTCATGCTTGTTATCTCATATTTGTTTTGCAGCAGATTACCCATCTGTGTTGATCTTCCTTTATTTCCCTTCTTCTGTTTCAGATCTGGAGGAGGATAAGATCACTGTCTGTCTCTCTGTCTGTGTCCTGTCCACACTTGTCTTCCTCTTCGCACCGTGTCGTTTCCACGTTCAAGAAGAGAGGAATGGAAAAAAAAAAAAAAAGAACACACAAGTCTTCCATTTCAGCCCCGGGATCTCTCCAAATCTCCTTTAGAAGATCACCTCCTCCAAACTCCTGTCTGCTCCTTCCATTCGTCCTCCTTTAGGAGCCCCCTGCCACGTCGCGGCCTGGTGGGGCTCCTCTCGCCACACCAGCCAAATCACACTCATGTGGCTGCTTGCTGCTGAGCATCGTGTCCAGGCTGCACCTAGAGAAAGGACGTGGCTCCCTGTGGGGGAGCCACCAGTGGCCCCTATCCAGTCTTGGTGCCGTATGAATGTGTGGTGTCTGCTTCTCACATCTGGGACAGCCTGAAAAAGAGAAAACATCAATAGTGGACCACTTTAATAAGAGACGTGTATTTCCAAAACCTGCCTGCACATAGAATAGACCAGCCACCATTTAAGTCCACGGTTTGATGCTGGACGAGTGCACTGACCGAAATAATGTGACAGAAGCTAAAACGTTGGCTTTTTTTTCTTAAAAGAAATGGACCTGAGGTTCAGTACCTCCACCACTGGGCGTGACTTGGTGCACCTTTTAACTGGATCGTTTAAATCTGCAACCTTTGGAGACAAGGAAACAACTGCAAAAAATAAATAAATAAGAATAATGCTCCAATTGTCTTTTGCAAGGACCAATCATCAAAATAAGGAGTTTGCAGTGCCTTGCAAAACTATCCATACCCCTGACAACTTTTCCACATCTTTTCCCATGATGAAAAGTTTAGATATTATGTAATAGATCAATAGTAGTACATAGTTGTGAAGTAAACTATTTAATAGTTTTCCATTTATTTATTATAAGCCCAAATGTAGTTTCCATTTATATTTACCTTCCTTTTATTCTGATACTCCTAAATAAAATCCAAATCAACCAGTTATCTTCAGAAGTCCTCTAATTAGCAAACAGAGTTCACCCGTGTGCGATCTAGTGTCAACGTAAGTCCAGCTGTTCTGTGAAGGCCTCAGAGGTCTCTTGGAGAACATCAGTGAACAAAGAGCATTATGAAGACCAAGGAACACAAAGGGATGAAGCTGTAGAGCGTTTTAACGCCAAATTAGCTTATAACACAACATCCTGGACTTCTCACTGATCACGTCATCATTCAAAATGGATAGATGGCACAGCTGCAACACAACCTCTGCATGGCCACCCAACGAAACTGGCATGTAAGGTAAAAGAGTGATAATCAGAGAAGGAAGCAAGAGGCCCATGGTAACTGTGGAGGAGATGCGTAGGTTCACAGCTCAGGTGGGAGTAGCTGTTGACGCCACAGCTGTCAGTGGTGCACTTGTTAAAGTTGGCTGTTATGGAAGAAAAAGCAACAAGAAAGTCCTTTTTTTTATTTTTTATTTAAAGGGACACAAAAAGTCAGTTTTATCGTTTGTCACAAGCCATATGGGGCATTGCAAACAACCTGGAAGAAGGAGCTAAGAGATCAAACAAAGTTCTACTAAATTCAAAATGGAATGTGCGTCAGAAGACTAACACTGCAGGGCGATGAACAAACGATTCCCCTGGTTTAAACTGATAGCATCATGCTGTGAGGATGCGTTGCTTCAGCACGGACAAAGGAGCTGGTAGGAGATGATGGGAGGAGTGACGGAGCAAAATACAGGGCAGTCCTGGAAATAAATCTGTTAAGAGACTGGAAAACGGCTGAGACTAAGGTGAAGGAATAAGGGGGTAAATATAGATTATCTAGATCAGGCATGTCCAAAGTGCAGCCCGGGGGCCTTTTGTGGCCCCTGTGCTGATTTTGGGTGGCCCCCCCAAGTTTAACTATATAAAAAAAGTTAAACTCTTACAACTGAAAATGTCAAGTACAACACAAAGTATTCATCTTTTAATAAACATACTTTTGACATTCTCTTTAAATTCATAGTAAAAAGGACCACATCTATTCAATGACATTTGATTGTTCAAATGCAGACTTTGGTGCATTAAAATCTGCTTTGAATTCAATTATTAAGTGTTTGCAAAGAACAAATGACCCAAATACTGTTCTTATATCGCTAGACCAAAAATAGTTCAGTTTATTATCGTTAAAGAGTGAAATTAAATGATTCACAATATTTTGCAAACTGGGTGACCATCTTTAATACAAGAAAGGGAACAAGTCATTTCCTACAGAAACAACATTTCCTACAGAAAATCAGACTAATTTATTCAAAATCATCATATTTTAAAATTTTTAACATAATTTTTTTAAATTGTATTCATTTCCTGGCCCTCAAGTTCCTCTAAGTGGACAATTTTGGCCCATGTCCATGTTTGGACACCCCTGATCTAGATGCACAATGCCGGTAAAGAGATAATCCACAAGGCTTGCAGCCATAGTGCCATTGACAGGTGGCTCTGCAAATGAATGCCAAGCTTTTCAGCTTTTTACTTGTAAAAAATGTTAGGGAACCCCTGCATCATTTCCTTCCACTTTACAAAAAAAAACGCTACTTTGTTTTGGTCTATTTCATAAAAGGAAAAGTGTGGAAAAGCTCAAAAGGTATGAATACTTTTTGCAAGGCAATGTATCAATAATTCTCAGCCGGAGAGCATCATAAGCTCGTCTAACTTCCTACGTGGGAGTTTTCAGGTAAAACGGGACGGGAAGTTGTTATGGTTTTGGGATCATTTTTAAAAACCACCGAACTATGAAGCAGCAGAGACCGTAACTTTGTGTTTTAAATGTCTGAGCGACCAACGTACATTCCACTAAATCTGTCCGTGTGCCCTCACCTCTTCCAAAGTGTGTAGAAGGTTTACTCTGTATGTCTGTCTGTGATTGTGCGAGTGCGAGACGTTTTTAAAGGAAGCCAGAATGTGCAGTATTTGTGTTTACATGTAATATAGGGGGGCAAGTTGTGTCCATGCACATGAATACACACCTCTTAGGTAGGCAGGTTTTACCTCGTGTCTCTTTATACCTGTTAACAGCTGCAGCCAGGCAGCACATGAATACCAGTTTTTATGTCTCGCATCGACAGAAACCGAGCACCTGCCCACTGTACGCACACCCATTTGTAAATATGTGCAAAAATATACTGAATGTTAAATGCAACCCACAAAGTTTTACTGAACGCTATGTTCCAATACTTTTGTTTTATTTCTAAGGAAGAGCTTCGGATCTCTGGCCACAGCCTGCATTTGCATAAACTCTCGAGACACGCTCCCTTCATCGAATGTGGCCTAGCAGCCTCGTCTTTCACTAAACCTTTTTGTACGTTTGTTGATAGCCACCAAGCCTCTGAGCGAAACATCCCTCCACTATCAAAAAAAAGAAAAAGAAAAGAATAAATAAATAAAAACTTTGCGAGAACCCGTTGCTGAATTTGAGATGGACGTTCTGGTTTGGGATCCGAGAGGCTGATGCTGTCGGTGTAAATGAGGTCGGTTTGGTTTGTATGAGGTTTGCACTATTGTTATTAATATGTACAAAGTGAGCATCAAATGTGATCATGAGGGAGTTAAAAAAAAAGTGTAAAGCTAGAGGCATCTTACACCATATTTTTAGACACTGTCTGTTTGAACTGGGACGACGGAAAAAGAGCAACTGATGCTCGTTGATGGACTGAAATGAACGAAAATAAAAACACTGAAACATAAAACCACCACCTCTCTTAAGTCTTTCTGCCTTTTTTTTGTTTTTACTATTAAATAATTTCCTCCAGCTCTTTCCTTTATGTCCTTAAAAACAGAAAGGAGCATTGCAGTTATGAAAGTGGATGCCCACTTGACTTTAACACACAGATGTCTCAAAAGCCGAAACTAATCTGAATGGAAGAAAATCTGTGCGTTTGAGTTTGAAATCGGTAACAAGTTTTAATAAGACTGTCTACTGAATATCTGTAACACTACAAAACATTTTGTTGTCCCTAAACTAGGAGAATGGTGAATATGCTAATAATAATTAAACCTCACTGGAATATTGTTTCCTATGATAAAATATTCAATTTTAACGTCCTTATGCACAGATAATTTCCTTATTACTTGCAAATAGCATTGAAAATTTATCATGTTTGACTTTTATTAAAAGCCAAATATCCGGGTCCTTTGGTAAAATTGCATCAAAAACAGAAAAAAAATCACCATAATACCAAAAAACCTTTGCATGTGTAACTTTTGCACTGGATTATTACAAGTCCTTATAATCAGAAAAGTAAAAAAAAAAACATTAAAGGTCTGTGACAATTGGTCAGCTGCAGTCAGAATTCTGATGAAATTTAAAAGACATAAATTATTTTTTCTATTTTAAGCTTATCTTCCTATTAAACTCTCCAGACAGCATATAATTGATTATAAAACTATGATTATTAAGCTATCATTGATAGTTTTCAATATTCACAAGATTTTAGTTTGCAGGTGGACATGCGGTTCCTTTGAAAAGTAGATTTGTGAAACTGGCTCCTGTGGTATTTTATTTGTATTCCTGTTTCTTATAATTCAATATTTATACAGGTCCCTTTAGCAAAAGATTGTCAACTGCAGGTCATTCAAGAGTCCTGACTGACACCAGGAAAACAGATTCTATCACACCACCATATTCAGAAAACACACATGTGAAAATTAAATGTGAGAATGAGGCTTTAAATATCTGTGTAGAGAGACAAAAACCAAAAGGGCACGTATTAAAATAATACTTTAATTAAAAGCAACATTTCATTAATACCAAACGGTTGGTAGTTAACAAATGATTCAGCGCAAGAAATGTTACGTGTCACATTACTTTATCAAACAGCACAGAGACGTTCAGGTTTCTTTAAATTAAAAAAAAAAAAACAAGAAGAGAAACTGCAGGAAAGACATGAACAACGAGCAGCGCACAGGTCGATGACTGATAGTAAAACATCCGTTTAAATAAGGCAGAATTCAGCAACCGACTGGATGGAAAACGCAAGGAATGGATCAGTTCTGCGTTTTCTTTTTGACGCTGTTGAGATTGTAGATGTCCGTCAGTTCAAAGGTCTTTGGTATGTAGCGATGGGAGGTGGGCTAGAGTTGGAGGAGTTAGCCCCTCTGTAAGGGGGAGACGGCCAATGTCAGTCGGCAACCTCGCCGGTGTCCCACTTAGATTTGGGTTCCTGCCACCATTCAGCCAGGAAGGACTCCTCGTAGTCGCCAATTCCTTCAAATTCAGCGTCCGGTTGTTCAGAGTGAGAAGTGGCCACTTCTTCTGGGCTCACAACTTCCTGAAATGTGAAAGAATAGGACCGGTTCACATAAGGCAAGACCATGACACTATCTGTCTCGTTCTGTGTGAGGGGGAAAAAAAATAATGAATTTTCCTTCTTGGTGCCGTCAAGCGTGCTCTCTAATTCTGCCTGAACCGTCTCTCAGGACCGGCCTGTTTGCTGAGAGCTGGGAGGAGCTGACCTGAGTTAAATGGATGTGGCGCAGTCTCACTGGCCGACACCTCAAAGCCACATACCACAGGCTGCTGGCGGAAAACACCACCCCCTCCCTTTCATCCTCACTTTTTTTCCCTCCTTTTTTTTTGTATTGTGGGTCACAGCTTGCATTTATCCAGAAAGCCCTTCTTCTTCCACTGCCGTGTCAGTAGTGTCATTCCCATCGTGTCTGGTCATGCAGACTGTTCAGGTCTTATCTGCTGAGGCATAAAGATTCCTGGCCCAGAAACCCTCAGCCATCAGGCCAACTGCATTGAATTTAGACTGCGCTGCAAGTCCAAATCTCTGAGATCAATACCATAGTTGGCTGTTTGGATCACCCCAGTCCTGAAATTAAATAATAACTACGAAAAAATATCGCTTAAGTTCCCACATCGATAACATCTATAAGGGCTTTATAAGCCAGCTAAACAATTTGCTCTTAAACCAAGCTGTGATGTTGGTCTGAACCTTTTATTCAATTCAGAAATTGTGGCAAAAACACACAAAAAAGTTGTCTTGTCAAGACTTTATACTAGAGTCTAAAGCCAGTTGAATTTAGCATTGCAGTGATTGCTTGGCCAGTGACTAGAATCTCCCAATTTTCCATTTCACGGGCTGATTTTTTTATATTGACTTTTACTCATCTCATAATTTTCTGTAGGATATAGGTTTAGGACCTCAGATATAGAAGTTTGCCTGTGTCTGGACAACCATTTCAGTGAGTCTGGGATCATTACACAGCTAAATGAGCCAATAATGAACCATTTTCAGTTTACTGGTACAGTTAATCAGACTTTTATTGAGTTTTAAGTTTATAATGTCCTACATTCAGGTTTGCCAGGGTCTTTAAGAAGAGAGACAGGCGCATACAAACACAGAGTCTCCACATTACTTATACTGTGTAAAAAAATGTTATTCTAGCCTTGGGTTATGACTCTATATAGTTGTATAATTGTATTCAGCTATTTTGCACAGCAGCTGATGAGGCATGGTCGACTTTGTCTTTCTTAGAGGCACATGTCCAGTTCTGGGACCTGTTTTCAATTCTTGCAAGAATTTATTAAAAACTGACTTGGTTGAAAATCCTCGATCTCCTTCTTGATAATTAGAAAACAAATAAAAAAAATGTCCCCACACAACTATTAAAACAAGGTTATTTTTTTCATATCCATTCTTTGTTTGATATCGAAGCAAACTAAACTGTTTACCTGAAAAAGGCTCAAACTGACTAAAACACACAATTCCAGTGTAATTCCCAACAGAGATTAGCAAACTCGACACGTTTATATTTGTGATGATAGGATAGAAAGGGTTTTTTTCTGAATTTTCTTCAGAACAATGGTTCCTTATCCAGCTCTGTGGCCAGTAGCCAACAGAAATGGACCTGTGTGTGATGTTATTTCTATAACATGGAATTACAAAGCAGAGGTTCCACCAAACTCCAATCGGTTTGAAAAAGTGTAAATTCCCCATTTTACAGCACTGTTTAAAGGGAGACACTGACTCATATCGGCAGCAGATGAAAGGCAGAACTGGAGTTTGAAACATTAAGCTACTGATATAATTAGTAATTACAAGAAGTGATCAACTAGATGCAGTTTCAGATGAGCTTTACAAATGCTCTCTGGTAAAAAATGTATTTTTTAATCAATGTGTACAAAATTAGACATGCACCAATCAGGCTTTATGCCTAATACGATTTCGGTTTTTCGGAGGGTCTGACCCTTTTCCCTCTGATTTAGTCCAATTAGATTAACCTGCTAACGACTATAACAGTTACGGATTAATCTGTGTGCCCTTTGATCTCGACTCAACTACAAAGGGTGACCGCCACCGACCACGGAAAAAAAAGGTAGAAATCTTGTTCTGAACAAGATTTTATATAAGAGTTTAAATCCAGACAGAAATGAAGGGGGTTAAATAATTTCATGTACATAATAATAGCCTTCTTCGACTACCCAAATAAGAGTTTTGGGTAGTAGTCGTGAATGCTAAAAACTGAGGCTTACGTATCAATTTGTATTAGAAAACAGAATCCAGAGGGAAACGCTATCTCTCACAGTCTCGTAGGTAGTTGAGTGCAAAACTCAAGCAATTTCTTTCTGTTGATTGTCTGGTATAATACCTCAGGGCCTCCTGAAAACAAAAGAACATCAGAACTGGGTTAGCTTGGTAAACAACCCCAGTGGTTTTACAACCCAGAATCTGGTCTACAGTCAGGATTTTTTTCCCCCCCATCCTGCTACAGAAGTGACACATATTTACAGTTTTACAAGCTGGTACGCTGAAGCGCTGCCAAATTTACACCACGTAAAATGCAGGAAAACAAGTTTGTCGTGACTATATGAGTTTCTAATTACAGCCTGAAACTGTGTCGAACGTTCACGCCAGCACTGCTTTTTTATAACGTCGTTCCCTGCTTTGCTGGAGCCGTTTTGACCGGCACCGTCCTGCAGCAGCCCAGAGGAGCGGACAGATCGGGAAACGTAGGGCTGGATGATAATTCAATAACAATATATATTTATATAGATATATATATATATATATATATATATATATATATATATATATATATATATATATATATATAATATCCGTCCGTCCGTCCATCCATCCATCGCCTTCCGCTTATCCGGGGTCGGGTCGCGGGGGCAGCAGCTTCAGTAGGGAGGCCCAGACGTCCCTCTCCCCGGCCACTTGGGCCAGCTCCTCAGGAGGAATCCCAAGGCGTTCCCAGGCCAGCAGAGACATAGTCCCTCCAGCGTGTCCTGGGTCTTCCCCTGGGTCTCCTCCCGGTGGGACGTGCCCGGAACACCTCACCAGGGAGGCGTCCAGGAGGCATCCTGACCAGATGCCCGAGCCACCTCAACTGGCTCCTCTCGACGTGGAGGAGCAGCGGCTCTACTCTGAGTCCTCCCCGGATGACTGAGCTCCTCACCCTATCTCTAAGGGAGAGCCCAGACACACTACGGACAAAACTCATTTCAGCCGATTGTATCCGGGATCTCGTTCTTTCGGTCACGACCCGAAGCTCGTGACCATAGATGAGGGTAGAAACGTAAATCGACCGGTAAATCGAGAGCTTCACCTTTTGGCTCAGCTCTCTCTTCACCACAACGGATCGGTACAGTGTCGGTATATATATATATATATATATATATATATATATATATATATATATATATATATATATATATATATATATATATATATATACATATATATATATATATATATATACATATATATATATATATATATATATACATATTGATTGATAGACATATATCGATGATGGAAAAAAAGTGGTCAATAAGAAGTTCAATAGAATAAAGGTTTTCCTTCCTTATGCATTTTAGCCATGTAGATTAATATTACAGTCATTACATCCTCCCAACCAATCACAAACGCAGACTCAGGAACAAAGCTCTGCCCCCTTCAAAGGGTTCAGAGAGCACGCCTTTTTTTTTCTTTTTTAAAAACTTGTAGTTTTAGTAAGAAGTTGGTTGAATAAAGGGTTCAGTTTGAATTCAGTGTTTGTGTGTTCTGTATCTAAAAATAAGTCGCTAAGCAACAGTACAGCTGTTGCCTTGTAGCAATAAGGTCCTGAGTTCAATTAAAACCCTGGGTCTTTCTGCATGGAGTTTGCATGTTCTCCCTGTGCATGTGTGGGTTCTCTCTGGGTACTCCGGCTTCCTCCCGCACTCTAAAAACATGACTGTTAGGTTAATTGGCTTCTCTAAATTCTCCTTAGGTGTGAGTGTGCGTGGATGGTTGTTTGTCCTGTCTGTCTCTGTTGCCCTGCGACAGACTGGCGACCTGTCCAGGATGTACTCCGCCTCTCGCCCATTGAAAGCTGGAAATAAGGCACCCAGCACCCCTCGTGACCCAATGAGGGATGAGCGTGCATAGATGATGGATGTTTTTTTTTCTATATCGTCCAGCTCTACGGGGGAGGGCAACAGCGGAGGCTTGTTTTACTCACCGGCCGAGGCTGGAAGTCCTCCTCCTTGAGCCCCCATTGCTCCCGGTAGAAGCGATAATAGGCCACGTTCTGCAGCATCACCTGGTCGCTGGGGTCGAACAGCATGTAACTGGCTGCGCAGGGAGCGGCGTTCTTGACGTCGTTCACTGGGAAACGTGAAGAAATGACAACCCCTTCAAGCTCAAATCGCAAAACTGAAAAGAAAGGATGCCTGCGTTCCTCAGTTTTGCTCTCACATTTATAATATGAAAACTGGAGGTAGTGATACATGGTAGCGACAAACTTCTCCACGAAGAACCCCCCAACGTTGGGTGTCAGCTGCTCCTCGCATTTAACTTGACATTTCAGCACGTCAAGGAAGAGATCTGAGGGTAAATAAAAGAAGACACATAATCGCGCGTCTCCAACGGGCGGAAATGGAGCTGCTGCCGTTCTCCTCTTACCTGCCAGAGTCGGGTAGAAGTCTTTGACCTCCAAGATTTCATAGGAGCCTTCGCAGCCGGCTGAGCAGAGGCTATACACTTCAAAGTACTGCGTGATGGCCTGCTCCATGGTTCTGGCGCTGCTGCTGAAGTCTCCACTGTTGTAGAGCATCACGCTCTTGAGGAAAACGCTCTAGCGGCAAAGACAGAATGCTTTTGTTCGTTAGTGTTTTTTTACCGGGCAGACGTCAGGCTGGGTGTTTTTTTTTGTGTTTGGGGTGAGCTACTGACTTCATACGGCTGCTCCTCGTGGTCGATGAGATATTCCTCCACGTCTAACAGGGTCTTGTAGTAGTTCATGTTTTTGGTCAAATAGGGTTCATCTGGGTTTTTCTTCAGGAAGGTATGAGCTGCAGACACAGCCTTCTCCAAGTTGTTGAGCTGTGGAGGAAAACAATGCATGACCACAGTCTTCACATAACTCATAACAGATCTCCTGTTATGTAGTTTTTCCATGTGGCCAACTGTGCCAGAGGAATATTATCCTATTTTCCTACTTTTATCAAGCAAATCAAATCAAAACCACACCTTGTTCAAGAAACCAGCTCTCTCTTTTTCTTATTTTATGATTAATGTTTTGTTACCTTTAATTGCTGAAATAATACAACTTGTTCACAAATGGGCTTGTGTAGGTGTTGTATGTTAGTGGGAAAATGAAATGCGCTAATCAAGACATCGAAGTAACCCAGCGATCGGTACTGTTCACCAAAATCTTGATTGTTGCAACTCTATTTATTTTTTAGATTTGAGAGCTTGAGGTTTTTGTTCTGTCTAGACATGTTACGGTTCCCTCCTGCCTCTTCTGCGGGTAATTTTAAACGGCCTTATAGAACCATGGGTCTAGTCAAAGCAAATTCTCGATGAGTGAGATTGGATCTTCTGGCCGATGCATACTCTGCCAGAACAGATAAATGTGTTCTTCCACTTGAGACGACAAGAACCAGAACAAAGTTCTTTCTGGACCGCACATTTCATACTTAATAAGAACTCAAGAGCAGAACTCTTGGGAAGCCCTACTAAGACCCTCCTACTGCAGCATTTGCATATAAAGAAATATTGTTTTTCTTTTTTTCTTTCTTTCAGGAGTTCTTGCAAGTCCGGAAAAGTCCTGCAAGAACAGACTTTTTTGCATGAACTATTGAGTTCTACTGTTCTTCAATTATGCATTATGTGTTGTCATTTCTGCTTTAACTTTCTGTTCTCTCTCTTTTCTCTTCATAGTAGGTACACCTGGTCTGGTGTTCTGTTAACTGTGACATCATCCAGAGAAGACGGATCACCCGCTACTACCATCTAATGTAGAACAGATTACTAGATCAATGTGTGCTTCTGTGCTTTTTTGTTTCTCCTGTTGTGTCTCTGTTCTGTCTTCTGTAACCCCAGTCGGTCGAGGCAGATGACCGTTCATACTGAGCCCGGTTCTGCCGGAGGTTTTTTTTCCCGTTAATGGGTGGTTTTTCTTCCCACTGTCGCTTCATGCTTGCTCAGTATGAGGGATTGCAGCAAAGCCATGTACAATGCAGATGACTCTTCCTGTAGCTCTACGCTTCCCAGGAGTGAATGCTGCTTGTCGGGACTTTGATGCAATCAACTGGTTTCCTTATATAGGACATTTTTGACCAATCTGTATAATCTGACCCAATCTGTATAATATGATTGAACTTGACTTTGTAAAGTGCCTTGAGATGACATGTTTCATGATTTGGCGCTATATAAATAAAATTGAATTGAATTGAATTGAATGTCATTCATGCAGCCCTTGGCGAGAGAACAATTTTCTCTGTTCTTATCTATAGACCTTAATGTCAAGCAGTTTGTCTGAATGCCTGACAGCTCAAAGAAAAATCTATTTGAGATGGAACTGAAAAAATAACATGTTTTATTCAAAATACCAATCTTATGGTGGTATTGTAAAGCTTTGAAATAACTCGTAACTGATTGCAAATGCTGATTGTGTCAAACGTTGAATGTGAATGCTGTGCTTCATTAGCGCTAATCATTTCACTTTAATATGTATTCTACTAGAGCTAGTATTGTTTGTTGTTTATGGTTGTGTCATTCGTCCATTTGAGTTTTTCAGGAGTGAGGCGATGTTGGTTTAATAATAATAACACATCTAATAACATTTATTATTCACTGAGTAACTCTTTGAAGCATCCATCTTGGGTTATTTCAGGTAAATTCTGACTCCTGGATTCTTCTTTAATGTTTGATAAACAGATCTCTTTGGAAAGACAATCTTCAGCCTTCTGATTCTGAAAAGCTATGATTGATTTGTAAAAATCAATATAACACTCATGTATAAATGGAGAAGTAATGTGGAAATGTGAAAAGCCCTTTAGAAAGTCTTAAGGAATATTGTTGGAGCCCAGTTTAAAAGATTACGGGAAAACATATTTAATAAAGTAGGTGGTTTGGTCCTATTAGGGAAAGACTTTTTCACTTCCCCTTATTTTGAGGGACAAGAATGGGGGGATTGTTTTCAGGGGAACACTATACGTGGCACATGCTCAATCCGGTCTGCAGGAGGGTCCAACAAAGCAGCGGGGGAACTGCTCTCCTGTCTTCTGACTAGACGTTTCCTCTCATCTGCTCCAGCTGGGGACGTTCACCTTAAGCAGCCTTTAATTCGTGTTTTACCAAAGCTACAATCACATGCCATGATCCAGGGTGGAATGACAGGGCAACCAAACATAAGCTTTCACACAGCAACACGCATCACATCTGGAAAAATGTGTGGAGTCGTTCTCATGGTAGACAAATTAAACCAGAGCAAGCCATGCATGAAATACAGCGTCCGGGCTACATTTGGTCCCAGATCCAAACTCTCACCTGATAATGAGCATACTGAATGTACCGATACGGTATCCTTTTCTCAAACGTCTCCAGTAAATCCCTCCGCGGGTAGGACAACTTAAAAACGGGGAACTCTGCTTTGCACTTTTTCAGGCAGGCAGCCCTCAGCAGGACGTGGCGCACGACGCGGAGGCTGCCGTCGGGGAGCGCCGAGCCGCTCTCCCGGCTCACGGAGCTGCAGTTGCGTCCGCAGAACGCCTCGCTGTCCCGCAGCAGCCGGTGGAGCCGCAGGCTGAGCTCCAGGTACTTGACGCTCTCCGCCCAGCTCTGCGCCGCGTACTGCTCCAGCGCATAGTTGTACGCGGACTCCAGCGGCATGATGTCCTTCTGGGGGAAACTTTTGAAGCTGTACTTCTCATACTGAGCCTCCACCAGGAAGGGCATGAGAAGGGCCAGGCACAACTCTCTCAGCAGCAGCATCCCCATGCACTCCCCGGCTCCGGCTGGAGACCTCGCTGGCTTTGAATGGATCCAGGAGATTTCCTCTTCTTTCTTTTTTTTCTTCTTCTTTCTTTAACAGGGTTTGCTCATGTCTGCCCGCACGTAGGCTGTAAAATCCCTGTAGGAATAAGACACTAAAAACATTCATCTTTGGGCAAGACTTTCAAATTAAAAGCTTCTCAAATATTGTAAAAACGTCATGTCTATATGTACTTAAATGTTTGAAAAAGTGTGTAGTCTTGTCAAGTCATCCCTGTACTTTTTTTTTGAACAAAACGCGCTTTTCAAGCAAAGCTTATATAATCTTTAGTGCGAAGAAATAGATTTTGCGCCCTCAGAA